>NW_028170142.1:0-2500 GCF_963971535.1 Notolepis coatsorum
GCGATGTCACTGATAACCCACGGGGCGCGTTCCTCGTCCCGGCGCGATCGATATCGGCACACAATGCTTCACTCTGCAAACGCACAGGTGAGCGGAATGTGAAATCGGCAGCGGATGGTGAGGAGAGGAGAGGAGAGGTGTGGAGAGGAGAGGTGAGATGAGGGGAGGGGAGAGGAGAGGAGAGGAGAGGGAGAGGAGAGGAGAGGAGAGGAGAGGAGAGGAGAGGAGAGGAGAGGAGAGGACAGGAGAGGAGAGGAGAGGAGAGGAGAGGAGAGGAGAGGAGAGGAGAGGAGAGGGGGAGAAGGGGAGAGGAGAGGAGAGGAGAGGTGTGGAGAGGAGAGGTGAGATGAGGGGAGGGGAGAGGAGAGGAGAGGAGAGGAGAGGAGAGGAGAGGAGAGAGGAGAGGAGAGGAGAGGAGAGGAGAGGAGAGGAGAGGAGAGGACAGGACGGGAGGGGCGAGGAGAGGAGAGGAGAGGAGAGGAGAGGAGAGGAGAGGAGAGGAGAGGAGAGGAGAGGAGAGGAGAGGAGAGGAGAGGAGAGGAGAGGGGAGGGGAGGGGAGGGAGGGGAGGAAAGAGTAGAGGAGAGGAGAGGAGAGGAGAGGAGAGGAGAGGAGAGGAGAAGAGAGGAGAGGAGAGGGGAGGAAAGAGGAGAGGAGACGAGAGGGGAGAGAAGAGGAGAGGTGGGGAGAGGAGAGGGGAGAGGAGAGGTAGGGAGAGGAGAGGAGAGGAGAGGAGAGGAGAGGAGAGGAGAGGAGAGGAGAGGAGAGGAGAGGAGAGGAGAGGAGAGGAGAGGAGAGAGAGGAGAGGAGAAGAGAGGGGAGGGGAGGGGAGGGGAGGAAAGAGGAGCGGAGAGGAGAGGGGAGGAGGGGAGTGGAGAGGAGAGGAGAGGAGATGAGAGTGGAGAGGAGAGGAGAGGAGAGGAGAGGAGAGGAGAGGAGAGGAGAGGAGAGGAGAGGAGAGGAGAGTGGAGTGGAGTGGAGAGGAGAGGAGAGGAGAGGAGAGGGAGTGGAGCGGTGGGGAGAGGAGAGGAGAGGTGGGGAGAGGAGAGGAGAGGGGAGAGGAGAGGTGGGGAGAGGAGAGGAGACGGGAGAGGAGAGGACAGGAGGGAGAGGAGAGGAGAGGACAGGACAGGACAGGACAGGAGAGGAGGAGAGGAGAGGAGAGGAAAGGAGAGGAGAGGAGAGGAGAGGAGAGGAGAGGAGAGGAGAGGAGAGGAGAGTAGAGGAGAGGAGAGGAGAGGACAGGACAGGACAGGACAGGACAGGACAGGACAGGACAGGACAGGACAGGACAGGACAGGACGGGAGGGGCGAGGAGAGGAGAGGAGAGGAGAGGAGAGGAGAGGAGAGGAGAGGAGAGGAGAGGAGAGGAGAGGAGAGGAGAGGAGAGGAGAGGAGAGAGGGGAGGGGAGGGGAGGGGAGGAAAGAGGAGAGGAGAGAAGAGGAGAGGAGAGGAGAGGGGAGGAAAGAGGAGAGGAGACGAGAGGGGAGAAGAGAGGAGAGGTGGGGAGAGGAGAGGGGAGAGGAGAGGAGAGAAGAGGAGAGGAGAGGAGAGGGGAGGAAAGAGGAGAGGAGAGGGGAGAGGAGAGGAGAGGTGGGGAGAGGAGAGGGGAGAGGAGAGGAGAGGAGAGGAGAGGAGAGGAGAGGAGAGGAGAGGAGAGGAGAGGAGAAGAGAGGGGAGGGGAGGGGAGGAAAGAGGAGCGGAGAGGAGAGGAGAGGGTAGGAGGGGAGTGGAGAGGAAAGGAGAGGAGAGGAGAGGAGAGGAGAGGAGAGGAGAGGAGAGGAGAGGAGAGGAGAGGAGAGGAGAGGGAGGGGAGGGGAGGAAAGAGGAGAGGAGAGGAGAGGAGAGGAGAGGAGAGGAGAGGAGAGGAGAGAAGAGAAGAGGAGAGGAGAGGAGAGGAGAGGGGAGGAAAGAGGAGAGGAGACGAGAGGGGAGAGAAGAGGAGAGGTGGGGAGAGGAGAGGGGAGAGGAGTCGAGAGGAGAGGAGAGGAGAGGAGAGGAGAGGAGAGGAGAGGAGAGGAGAGGAGAAGAGAGGGGAGGGGAGGGGAGTAAAGAGGAGCGGAGAGGAGAGGGGAGGAGGGGAGTGGAGAGGAGAGGAGAGGAGAGGAGATGAGAGTGGAGAGGAGAGGAGAGGAGAGGAGAGGAGAGGAGAGGAGAAGAGAGGAGAGGAGAGGAGAGGACAGGACAGGACAGGACAGGACAGGACAGGACAGGACAGGAGGGAGGGGGCGAGGAGAGGAGAGGAGAGGAGAGGAGAGGAGAGGAGAGGAGAGGAGAGGAGAGGAGAGGAGAGGAGAGGAGAGGAGAGGGGAGGGGAGGGGAGGAAAGAGGAGAGGAGAGGAGAGAAGAGGAGAGGAGAGGAAAGGGGAGGAAAGAGGAGAGGAGACGAGAGGGGAGAGGAGAGGAGAGGTGGGGAGAGGAGAGGGGAGAGGAGAGGAGAGGAGAGGAGAGGAGAGGAGAGGAGAGGAGAGGAGAGGAGGGAGAGGAGAGGAGAGGAGAA
>NW_028170142.1:5000-19000 GCF_963971535.1 Notolepis coatsorum
GAGGAGAGGAGAGGAGAGGGAGGAGAGGAGAGGAGAGGAGAGGGGAGTGGAGTGGAGAGGAGAGGACAGGTGGGGAGAGGAGCGGTGGGGAGAGGAGAGGTGGGGAGAGGAGACGGGAGGAGAGGGGAGAGGAGAGGTGGGGAGAGGAGAGGAGACGGGAGAGGAGAGGACGGGAGAGGAGAGGAGAGGAGAGGAGAGGAGAGGAGAGGAGAAGAGAGGAGAGGAGAGGAGAGCAGAGGAGAGGAGAGGAGAGGAGGAGAGGAGAGGAGAGGAGAGGAGAGGAGAGGGAGGGAGAGGAGAGGAGAGGAGAGGAGAGGGGAGTGGAGATGAGAGGAGAGGACAGGAGGGGAGAGGAGCGGAGAAGAGAGGGGAGGGGAGGGGAGGGGAGGAAAGAGGAGCGGAGAGGAAAGGGGAGGAGGGGAGTGGAGAGGAGAGGAGAGGAGATGAGAGTGGAGAGGAGAGGAGAGGAGAGGAGAGGAGAGGAGAGGAGAGGAGAGGGAGGAGAGGAGAGGAGAGGAGAGGAGAGGAGAGGAGAGGAGAGGAGGGGAGAGGAGACGAGGAGAGGACAGGACAGGAGGGGAGAGGAGAGGAGAGGGAGAGGAGAGGAGAGGAGAGGAGAGGAGAGGAGAGGAGAGGAGAGGAGAGGAGAGGAGAGGAGAGGAGAGGAGAGGACAGGAGGGGAGAGGAGAGGAGAGGAGAGGTTGACAAATATTGGGATTTATCAACCGTACGTACACGGGTCCTACGCTCCTCCGTGTTGATAAATACCATTTGTTCTTACCGTCAATGCTCGTGCATGATTATCCATATATGGTAATTAAACACCCCCCATGGGATGTGAAATAATGGACTGACCCGAGCGAACTATGAGAAACTCCACGAGCGAGATTGTTCACTGAGGCGCTGTCGAACCAAGAAGACACAACCCGTGTTATGGGATAAATAAAAGGCTGGCGGACTTGTACACGGTGATGTCAGATATCAACGACTCCCTAAGACCATTGCTGCAATTCTGCCTGGACAGCTCAAAATACTAATAAATACCATTCGTTAACCACTGTTTGGCGTTGGTGTGTCATTATAATCATGCTGTACATCCTCGGCACGACGCAAAACACAAGTTGATTTCTTGGACTGATTTTAATGAAGAAGCTTGATCCAACCTCATCCAAACCGTAAAATCTGTATGAGATACAAATGCATACAAAAGATACTAGTACTATCACAAGTCCATTACCAATGGTCGGAACGTCACTAAACATATACCACAATTATTATCTCCATCAATCAATACCTTATTGGCTACGCGTGCCAGTACATGAGAACATCGATGCGTTAGTAGTATGCTGTAGTATGTCTTCTGTCAGTTTCTTGGAAGATTGTCTTGTTTCGTTGGCGTGATGGATTGTTCTTTACTTATTAGAACGCCAGGTAATTCCATTACCATTCAAGTTCATGGTCCAACGCAAGAGAGAGAAGGTGGAAACACGTCACCGGATACCAGGTGTGTCAACTCTTGTGAGATGTGGTAATTGCACAAATAGAATAGAAAACAGTGCGCCACTAATATATATCTTATATAAACAAATAAGAAATACATTGAAAAGCAATTGAGTGTATTATTACTATTATACAAAATAAGCATATAAATTGTAAACATAAATGAGTTATATGAGTACTGACTGAGCGTCCTGCTCTTCGCCATCGAGATATACCTCATCTCCAGTACCTACTGTACTTCATTAACGAATAAAACAAATGCACCCAGCACCTGACCAGGCCCCGCCCTAGTGACGTACTATAAAGCACTAGGCATGGTCACCACTCGCCCTTCCTCGGAAAACAGTTTCCAACAGAAAAGTTTCCTAAGGGACCTCAGGGCACGCTAAGAGCAGGACGCTCAGACCGTACTCATATAACTAGGTTATATACATAACCTATCGTTATATAGTCGTACTGGCGAATCGCGTCCTGCTCTTCGCCATCGAGATATGGGGACAGAGCAGACGCGAGGACCGACAAATGCACCCCCTGAGGACCCGAAAGCCCACAGTAGGGGGGAGGGGAGTCCCGTCACCCCTCCTTCCCAGTGAAGAGGGGGCGGCAGTCAACTCCACCCAAGTGCGAAAAGGAGGGAACCAGAAACCTCCTAAACGCACAGCACAGGCGGGACCACGTGTGACACAACACATTGTGGTCCACGCCCACACACCCCTGCTACCCCACCGAAAGACGGGAAGCAGGAGAGGTTCCAGACCTCAGAACCGCCTGGGAGACAGAACCCCCGGTCATGTCCATGAGGTAAAACCTTACGAAGGGACCCGGTGAGGACCATGAAGCCGCAGCACAGATGTCCTCCACCGAGGCCCCACCTAACAGGGCGGCAGAGGTCGCCACCCCACGAGTGGAGTGCGCCCTGACACCCCCAGGGGGGGCCAGCCCAGCCAACGTGTACAAAGGGCAATGCCCTCGCACAACCAATGGGACAGGCGCTGTTTAGACAGTGCCTTACCAGCGCGAGAGCCACCGTAACAGATAAAAAGCTGATCGGTAGCCCTGAGGCCCTGAATACGGATGAGGTAAATCCCCAAAGCCCGGACCGGACATGACAGGTGAAGGCCCGCCTCCAACTCACTAGCGTGATGAGGCGGATGAAACGCCTGAACCATAATATCCCTGGAGCGGAAAGAACTCCAGATATTTTTCGGCACGAAGGCTGGATTAGGCCGCAGAGTGGCACCGCTATCAAAACGAATAGACAGACACTCAGGCCGCACCGAGAGAGCACAGAGCTCACCCACGCGCTTAGCGGAGGTGATAGCCAGCAAGAACGCAGTCTTGAACGACAGCTGTTCCAAAGGCGCTTGCTCAAGAGAGGAAATCTGGAGGTACGTAGCATCTTTGTACGTGTGTCTCGGACAAGTTGGGGAGGTCTCTGAGCCATGACTCCCACTGAGGTCTTAGAGCTTCTGGTAGTTCATCGTCCCAGTCGACTTTGTCTCTGCACATCTGCTGGAGAACTTGCTTCACGAGGAGGACGAAGGGTGCCACGAACCCCAGGGGGTCATATATGGAGGCTATGGTAGAGAGCACGCCTCGTCTTGTCAGTGGATGGGGCTTTACTTGGACTCTGAACTGGAAGGTGTCCGATGTAACACACCACTCTACTCCAAGAGCTCTTTCCACGTGTAGTTCTCCTAAGTCCATGTCTTGTTCCTTAACTACAGCACATTCTTCTTCTGGGATGCTTGCCATGACGTTCTTGTTGTTAGAGACAAACTTGTGCAGTCTCAACCTCCCAGTGCTGCAGAGTTCTCTTGACTCTTGGACAAGTCTTATAGCCTTGTCTTCACGTTCCACGCTTGCCAGACCATCGTCCACGTAGAAATCCCTTTGGATGAAGCGTCTGGTTTCCTTGTTGAACTGGCCTTTTCCATGTGCTGCCAGATGTTTTAGGCCGAAGTTGGCACAGCCTGGGGACGAGGCTGCCCCAAACAGGTGGACCTTCATTCTGTAGACTGATGGTGCTGTATCCATTTTGCCATTCTCCCACCATAAGAAGCGTAGATAATCTTGATCCTCTTTTCTTACTTGAAACTGGAAACTGGTGGAAAACATTTTCGATGTTGCACATGACTGCGACAGAGCCCTTTTGGAAGCGGCACAAGACACCAACCAGTGCATTTGTTAGGTCAGGACCAGTGAGCAGATGGTCGTTGAGGGAAGTCTCTCGGAAGCGGGCAGAACAGTCAAATACGACGCGTATTTTTCCTGGTTTCTGCGGATGATACACCCTGTGATGAGGTATGTACCAGGCCGGGCTGTTGTCTATCTCTTCCTCAGGGACTCTTTCTGCGTCACCACGGGAGATGATATTCTCCATAAAGGTGCAGTAGTCTTTGTAATAATTTCCATCTTTGTTCAGTCTTCTTTCGAGACCTTTCAGGCGGTGAATCGCGCTGATCTTGTTGTTAGGCAACTCTGGTTGTTCTTTTTTGAACGGCAAGGGCATCTCAAAGTGACCGTTTTCCTTCTGTGTGATGTTTTCTTTCAGCTTTGAACTTCAGGTCATCTTGTGAGATGGAATTATCTTCTTTGAACCTTTCTGAGAAGTCGGACTCTAGGGCCTTTAGTATTTCTGTAGGAGTCACTTCTTTTACTTTGAGCCGATTTACATAGTGTACTTCTGTTCGAAGGTTGATTGAAGACTCAACATCCGGTGTCACTTCTTTTACTTCTATATGATGACTCGTTCCGATGGCATCTCCGAAATCAACACAGGGACTTCCACATCCCACGATGCTCCATCCTAGGTCCGTCCGTTGTGCGTAGGGCTGGTTCGATTTGCCGGATACAACTTCCCTTGGTAGAAGCGCTTGGGAGCAGTTGTACCCAATGAGCAGGCCTACTTCGCAGTCCAACAGAGGTGCTATGTCTTTCTGAAGGTGCTCCAGATGGGACCAGGACTTTGCTTTTTCTCTCGTTGGAATGTGAGCTCTGTTGACTGGGATGAACTCTCTTGTATAGGCTGGTGGAAGGGATATTGTCTTGCCTGTATTGTAGCCACAGACTTGTAAATTACTCACTTTTAGAGAGTTTACTGTAGAAGTTGCAGTCATCGTGGTGAGTCGTAGCTTGATCTGGTCTTTGTTGGCTTTCAACGTGTCGGTGACTTCCCTTAAAATGAAGGTCGAGCCGCTCTGGGAGTCCAGCAGCGCGTACACAAGGACTTCTTCTGCTGGGCAGGTTGTTGACGAGAGCCAGACTGGGATGATTGCAGAGGTGATCGTGCCAACATTACCAACGATAGCTCTGTGAGTCGTAGCCGCTGTAATGGGTATTTCAGGAGGCGTCGATTTAGTTTCCTCTTTATCTTGGTACTCCCTTTCTCTGACGTGTGTAGGTTTCCTTTATTCCTTGGCTCTATCCGAGTGCAGTGATGTAGGGTGCCGCTTGTGGCACACGTCGCATTCACTCTTTTTGCTACAATTCTTTGATAGATGGCCAGGCTTAAGGCAACCGAAACACAGCCTGTTCTCTTTAACGAAGGAGGTTTTTTCTTGTTCTTCTTCTTTCATGAACCTTCTGCATTTGAGCAAGGTGTGTCCATCCCTCTTGCAGAAGACACATGTCATGACCGTCTTCTCGTTGGAGCTTGTAGCCAGTACCTTTGCTCCGACGGTCCTATTTCTTCTGTCCTTTGGGTGCTCTGCTTTGCCTTGTTTGATTGAATGCATGGAGGTAATTGGGTGACAGGCGATCCTTACTTCGTAATTCAGGAACGCGATGAACTGGCTGAAAGTTGGGAAATGGCCATTCCGATCTTCCATTTCAACAGACTTTCTACTCCACCTGGCCATCAACCAATCTGGAAGCTTGGAGATAATCTTCCTATTCTCATTGCAGTCGTTCAGGATTTCCAGGGCTTTTAGGTGAATCATAGCCACCTCACAACTGCGGAGAAAATCAACGAAACTGTCTTTGTGTCCGATCTTGGGCCACTCGTTGAGCTTCTCTCTATAGGACTGTGCGATAGTGAATGGGTTTCCATATCTCTCGTTCAAAAGCTTCCACGCTGCAACGTAAGCGTTCTCTGTGTCGAGTAGGAAATAGCCATTGATCACCTTACTTGCATCTCCATCTACATACTTGCGGAGATAGTAGATATTTTCATTCTCCTTGATGTTCTTCTGATCTATCAGAATTTGAAATTATAGTTTCCAGTCGCTGTATAATAATGGATCCTTTTTGAATACTATAGGTTCAGGAATGGGGATTCTGTTTGAACTCACTGCGTCAGCTAGGATCCTGACGAGCTCTGAAGTACTTTCACCCAGGAGGGGGGCTACCGTTCTTGGTGCAGAGAGCACATACGGGGAAGGAGGAGTTGTAGGAGCAGGTATTTGGTTGATTGTTCTCCTCTCGCTATCCACTTCGATGCTTAGCTTCTCTTCTTCTTCTGTAGTCGCCACTTGGTTGTACACTTGGTTTCTCGCTTGGGCTGCATCTAGACTTTTCATTTCCTCCAGTTGCTGTACTCTTCTTTTCCTTTCATCCAGGGTTCTTTGGAGGGCTGTATGCTGCGATATCATTTGAGCTTTGATTGTAGCTTCCTCTTCCTCCTGCTGCATTCTTCTTTTCAACTCGTCCGTTTCTCTCTCCAAGCGACGCTGGACAGCTGCTGCTTCTTGTGCGGCTATCTGTTATTTAGCTTCCTCTTCCAGCCGCTGTATTTCTCGATGTTCTTGGTGTTGCTCTTTTGTTAGCTTGAGAACAGCTTGGCCTGCAGCAACGTCGGCAGCAGCATCTTGACGTCTTGCTGTGGACCCTTTCGAACGTACGGAGGTCTTCTTTGAGTTAGAGAAGTAAGAGTTGTTGCTTCCTGTGAATATAGTACTGTCTTCAGGATAGTCATCTTCATCTTCAGGTGTTCCATACAGTCGGCTTGAGGCTCTTTTGAAGATGATCTGGCTTGTTTGTGAGCACAGATCGACTCTCCTACGGGTTTCCTGATCTGGCGTGTCAATTTGTCGTAATTCTTCATATGCGCGGTGGACGTCAGCGGAGAAACCACGGATATCAGTAATGACTGTTTCGAGTTCCCCAGTCGCTGTCTTAGTTAGTGACAGTATCTCCTTGGCGTCTCTCACATTATTTTTCCATCTCTTGTTTACTGCTTGGAACCTTCGCTGGAGTCCTACAATTTTCTCCTCTTGCATCTCTCTGCCCTTCTCTGTCAGAGTTATGATTCTTCCACTTTTTCTTGTATTCCTTTCAGCAGTGTCGCTGTCTTTACACCTTTCGGGCTGCTCTTGGGAATCTTCTGTGTTTCTATGTTCCTCTTCAACCTGCTTGATGATCTGTTCCTTTGGAGCTATTGTGTCATCTTCTTGTTCTAGCTCAGTAATCTCTCCTTTACGTGACATGTTGAAGACTATGTGTAAATGTCAAGTTAATATGCAAGACTAATAAATGTATAAGCCTTGTTATTATTACTTGAAGTGTGATTACTTAATTAGTTGCTTAGTTATAAATGTAGACTTAATTAACCAAGCTAGTTTACTTATTTAACTAGGCTGGTTGACTTATTTTATACCACGCTAGTTGACTTATTTAACTAGGCTGGTTGACTTATTTAACTGGGCTGGTTTACTTATTTTATACCAGGCTAGTTGACTTATTTAACTAGGCTGGTTGACTTATTTTATACCAGGCTAGTGGACTTATTTAACTAGGCTGGTTGACTTATTTTATACCAGGCTAGTTGACTTTACTAACTAGGCTGGTTGACTTATTTTATACCAGGCTAGTTGACTTATTTAACTAGGCTGGTTAACTTATTTTATACCAGGCTAGTTGACTTATTTAACTAGGCTGGTTGACTTATTTTATACCAGGCTAGTTGACTTTACTAACTAGGCTGGTTGACTTATTTTATACCAGGCTAGTTGACTTTTTTAATTAGGCTGGTTGACTTATTTTATACCAGGCTACTTGACTTTACTACTGTAGGCTGAATTCTCCTTTACTCTATATGTATCAAATAAGGTTGAACAATGAAATTGCACTTTTAACCTCAAAGCTCTTATTTCAATACATGCATTATTGGGGATCTAAACTACAGAAGAATACGGTGTTTCAAAACGTTACAAATTAACACATGGAAAAAAGGCGTCACCTTCTAGTTGCGACTCACTCCTATCACCCTTCTAATACGTTTACAAAATTACCCTTTGTTAGAACACTAATTCTTACAAGTGTCCAACCATATGGCTTTTGCAAATATAACTCTGTGCAACTGTTTGCCTTGTTAGTACATCTACAATATTACCCTTTGTTAGATCACTACTTCTTCTTAAGTGTCCAACCTTATGGCTTTTCTTGCAAATATATCTCTTGATGCAACTTTGCCTTTTTAGTGGTGATGAAAGTGAGCTTAGAACGTTACGCTGATGCCCTCTTCCAGATGCTGTTGTTGATAAACGTTGTCTTGAACACCGGCGCCATCTTGTGGTTTACACCGTGGTCCATCCCACGCGCTGCTCCTTGACGAGCGATGAGACGAACACCGGCGGCGCCATCTTGCTTCCAACTTGACTTAGCGTAGACAGTTAAGATTTTACTGTGACATCCTCGGCACAACGCAAAACACAAGTTGATTTCTTGGACTGATTTTAATTAAGAAGCTTGATCCAACCTCATCCAAACCGTAAAATCTGTATGAGATACAAATGCATACAAAAGATACTATTACTATCACAAGTCCATTACCAATGGTCGGAACGTCACTAAACATATACCACAATTATTATCTCCATCAATCAATACCTTATTGGCTGCGTGCCAGTACATGAGAACATCGATGCGTTACTGTAGTATGTCTTCTGTCAGTTTCTTGGAAGATTGTCTTGTTTCGTTGGCGTGATGGATTGTTCTTTACTTATTAGAACGCCAGGTAATTCCATTACCATTCAAGTTCATGGTCCAACGCAAGAGAAAGAAGGCGGAAACACGTCACCGGATACCAGGTGTGTCAACTCTTGTGAGATGTGGTAATTGCACAAATAAAATAGAAAAACAGTGCGCCACTAATATATATCTTATATAAAACAAATAAGAAATACATTGAAAAGCAGTTGAGTGTATTATTACTATTATACAAAATAAGCATATAGATTGTAAACATAAATAACTATATTAACCAACTGTTAACCATAGCTGCAGTTACAAATGCCTTTATTAGTTTAGTTCGATTGGCTACCGGGTATAATATGATTTGTAGAGGCATCTATTTTGTTGTCGGTATTAGGTAGCCTATATGAATTACATATAATAGCAGCCATAGCCTACACTATGCAACAGTAACTTGCGCATATATAATAGCACATGGCACAGCCCTGTGAACCCTGCATACAGTAAACTAACTTGATCATTAATCTAGCTGTTGTATCTTTACGCTTATGAAAACATTAAATAATATGTATAGGCTATAGGCCGTCGCTTTGCATTAATAGCCTATATTCTCAAATGGCATTTAATGGCTATCCGACTCCTCGCTATCCTCGCGGGCGGAGCAGTATACCTTATATCATATCATATTCCTATATGTCTTCAAGGAATCGTGGGGCTATGGGGAATAAAGGTTGGGAACCCCTGCTATAGCCATTATTCTTTATAATGTTATAGGCTATTTTATTTACAGTTTACTCTCAGCCTACCCAGCATGTAATACTGTACGTTCTTTGTTAGAACTCAACTCGTTATTATTTTGCGCATAGATTGCAGAAATATGGGAACGTTTTGATTTATATTTAAAAGGCTTTGACATTGTAAAACTAAATAAGTGGAATTCTGTAAGCAGAATACAAGTCATATCACCCACACGATATATGCTCTGTATCCAGAGCATGTATGCTTTTCATTCATTTAAAACACATTTATTGCAAGGGTTTTGTAATACACATACACTCAACAAATAACCTCTGTTCTCGTTGCAATGCGTTTTTTATTCTTTCTTATACAGTAGGAAGGGGGAAGAACACTATATTGTGCGTGTTCATAACATGACTTGTATTCTGCTTACACCTTCAAAATTCCACTTATTACGTTTAACAATGGCAAAGCCTTTTAAATATAATCAAAACGTTCCCGTATTTCTGCAATCTATGCGCAAGGTAATAACGAGTTGAGTTACGCGGAGCGCAGTCAGTACACCCGTATATTCCGATAACGCTATATATAAACCATGCTGCATTCATTCAGAAGGAAAAACCTATTATTCCAAATGCTATTTATAGGGTTTTGACCATAATTACACTACTGTTGCTATTTTACAATTAACAATAATGCATTACGGGGGTCATACAGAACACGTCAGTCAAACTAATGAACGAAAGCTTATTTCCGCGTTGAAACTAATGCATGAAACTGATGAGAGCATATGCCGTCCACTGCAGTATCCATATTCTACCGCTGGGCGCCAGGTACGCATGCCCTGAGCTGTGCGTAAATATACGCACAAAGTCAAGTTCACGTTCAAATTGATAAGTCACACACTTTGCTTAGAAATTATCGTACGCACGGGTTACGCACATATCTGTGTGTACGCAACATTGATCAATGAGGGCCCTGGTCTCCTGGATGGAGCTTTTTCTTTCGTTTTTTTCTTTTCTAAATCTGTTGTTTATTGTGTCTCGTTCAGCGGGCGACGAGTTACGACTCAAAGCCGTGAGCACAACTGAGCCTTTTCGAACGTTCCTCTGATCCCTGTGACCCCCCCCCCCCCAGAGAGCTCACGGCTCGTCCCAAAAGTTCCAGAGCAGACAGACAGCAGAGGCCAGCCGGTCGATGCCCCCAGACACAGACTGTACAGGGTAGCGATCAGCAGGGAAGTCGCTTGTGTACCCAGTTTTAAATATATTCTTTGGGGGCATTTCGACTTTATTTTGATCGTACTTTTGGAGGTTGGCAGGAGCCATGTGGTGAGAGAGAGAGAGAGAGAGAGAGAGAGAGAGAGAGAGAGAGAGAGAGAGAGAGAGAGAGAGAGAGAGAGAGAGGTGTTATCTGTTATATACACACAGAGGGAGAGAGAGTTGTTTTATCTGGTATATACATATATAGAGAGAGAGAGAGAGAGAGAGAGAGAGAGAGAGAGAGAGAGAGAGAGAGAGAGAGAGAGAGAGAGAGAGAGAGAGAGAGAGAAAGAGAAAGAGAAAGAGAAAGAGAGAGAGAGAGAGAGAGAATCATTTCAAACTTGAACTATGTGACATAGCTTGAATCAACTGCTCCAGTGGAGTTGCTCAGTGAGAGAGAGAGAGAGAGAGAGAGAGAGAGAGAGAGAGAGAGAGAGAGAGAGAGAGAGAGAGAGAGAGAGAGAGAGAGAGAGAGAGAGAGAGAGAGAGAGAGGTGTTATCTGTTATATACACACAGAGGGAGAGAGAGTCTGGTATATATATATATATATATATATATATATATATATATATATATATATATATATAGAGAGAGAGAGAGAGAGAGAGAGAGAGAGAGAGAGAGAGAGAGAGAGAGAGAGATTTTTTGATTTTATAAAAAAACTTTATTTATTTACACACCAATACTACACTTTAAACAACCAAAAACAAAACAAAAAACTCACACCTCAACAAAACCAAAAACGAGAGAAAAGAAAACAACCACAAACTCCAACAACACAACCAGGTAACCACACAAAAAAAAATACCTATGGTACATTCACATGAAAACATCACAGAAAGCCAAAACGTCATCCTCCACCGAGCAAATAACCTCCTCATAACACCACTGTTCCACAAAAGTATCTACATTTCTCATCTCCTTATAGAACCTAAAATCTATCCAGACCCTTGCCCTTACCAATGCTGAAAACACACTGGTCAACTCCTGAAACACTTCACCCTCGATTTTGCTCTTTCTTGTAAGGTAAATTGCCAATTTTGCTTCACCCAGCAGGAAATTTAACAGTTTCCACTTAAAACCATTGCTTCTTCTGTACCCAGCTCCAAATATAAAAACAGCCTTGGACCACTCCACGTTAAAAGACAAAAACAGGATTCTTAATGTATCAAATAAAAATTCAAGCCTCCCACACTCTAAAAAACAATGGAAAATATTTTCCACACAACCACAGAAAGGACATTCATTTGAAACATTAGGATTCACAACCGAAATAAAAGCATTTACAGCAACAGCACCATGGAGAATCCTCCACTGTAAATCCCCAGTCCTTTTTTTTGATGGGAGTTTATACAAAGCTCTCCATCCCGGACTTAAAACACAGTCCACATCAAAATGTTTTCTCCACACAGAGTCCTCTCTCCCATTTAGCTTTCCCGCGTTGAGAGCTTTAACACAACAGTTGTAAATAACTTTACCACCGACAGTATAAAAATCCAGTCCTTTCGAACCTGTTTCATCCAAAAGGCATCCAGAACAACCATTAATATCAGTATAAAGTTCCACTTCAGGAAAAGGGTCCTCTTCATCTGGGATCTCCTCCCCCGCACAGTACATCCTCAAAAGTTCGAAATCTTCCGACGACAGTCTTTCAGCCCACCGTTTTAAAATATAATCCATTTTTCGAACTGAGTTCAGACCCAGCAGTTTAGCCACAGCATGACCATCCTCTAACCTTGGCCCAGCTATATCCACGATTTTCCCCAGCGTGAGTATACCGTTTTTGCACAGTATATGTCTGAGTCCTGGTGTCGAACTGTCTGTAACATCCAATCTTGCCCCTCCAACAAGAGGTTCTCCCAACAACCAATACAATGAAAGAGCAGATTCAGACACTTTTCTTTTAAATAAATTCCATGCTTTAAAAACCCCTTTGTAAAATGGAGACAGTTCTGACAAACTTAACACACGACCATCCATTAAAAACAAACCAGCATCAACACCGAAACCATTTGCCCTCCTTAAAATCACACTTGCAACATTCCTCCACACTAGAATATTACCTGCATAAGTGAGGTACTTTTGTACAAACTGAAGACGGAAAGTAGCCATCCTACTCTCTAAATGTATTAACCCTTGCCCCCCCTCATCCTTAGGCAAAAACAGAACAGCTTGAGGTACCCAGTGTAACTTGTCCCAAAAAAAATCCACTAGAATAGCTTGCACGCTTTTTAACAATCCACTAGGTGGCTCCATACAGGCCAAACGATGCCATAGTACAGAGGCTACCAAATTGTTTATTATCAACACCCTTCCTCTGTAGGACATCTTTGGTAACAACCACTTCCATTTATCTACACTTCCTTTCATCTTTTCCAATATCCCTTCCCAATTCTTCTTTACTGTTACCTCATCACCTAAAAAAATCCCCAGATACTTGATACCCCCTCTTTTCCATCTTAAGCCCCCTGACAAGACTGGTAAACCACCAGACCACTTCCCCACTGCTAAAGCCTCACTCTTTCCCCAATTTACCCTTGCCATTGTTAAAAAACTAAAATCACTAACACATTCCCCTAGAACATTAACATCCTTTTGATGTGTGACCAGGATTAAAACATCATCAGCATATGCAGATAAAATCTGCGCATTTTTCAAACCTGGTAAAACCAGACCGGAGATTCCAGCCCGTATCCTACACAGTAGAGGTTCAATTGAAATAGCGTACAACATTCCAGACAAAGGACACCCTTGCCTAACCCCACGTTCTACAATGAACGGAGCACTCAACCCCCCATTTATCTTCAATACACTCTCAATGTCCCGGTACAAAACTTTGATCATAGCTATAAGACCCGGGTTGAGACCAAAACGCTCCAAAATCTTCCAAAGATAGAGGTGCTCAACCCTGTCAAAAGCTTTTTCTTGGTCCAATGAAATAAAACCCACATCTAAACCCAAAGAACTAGAGACATCCAAAACATCCCTAACAAGAGACACATTGTCTATAATGGATCTGCCAGGCACACAGTAGGTTTGATCCTTATGTATGATTTCCCCAATCACCTCCCTGAGTCTGTTGGCCAGGGCTTTCGACAGAAGCTTGTAATCCGTGCAGAGAATCGCAACAGGCCGCCAGTTCTTAATGTCTTGCAGATCTCCTTTCTTGGGTAACAAAGTTATCACCGCTCTCCTGCAGCTCAAAGGCAATGACATTTCCTCAAAACTCTCATTGAGCACCTCCAGCAGATCTTCACCCATCTCCTCCCAGAAAGCTTTGTAAAATTCAATAGTCAGTCCATCAATGCCAGGGGCTTTCCCCCCCTCCATTCCCTGCAGTGCATTGTATAGTTCATCCAGACCCAGAGGGTCCCCAAGACCGGTATTCTCTTCCTCAGAGATCTTTGGAAGACCCTCACAAAAAGAAGCAAACAACGGTTCATTCTCCTTGTATTCACTCTTATACAACCGTGAATAAAAACTCACAGCTTCATGCCGAATCTCTCCGTCCTCTGTTAGCTCTCGTCCTTCAGCCGTACGCAAAGTGTGCAGAAAACGTCTATGCCCATTCTTCTTTTCCATACCAA